>NC_073357.2:11507500-11510000 GCF_027580225.2 Misgurnus anguillicaudatus | reverse complement strand
GTTTGGAAAAAAACAATGATGTATTTTTTTAACAAATGTGGGAATGCAAATCTGGGGGAAAGTATTTTATGGATGAAAACAAAAAACTGGATGTGTAAAGATTTGCCAGACTTTTATAAAGAACTGTTGAGCGCATGGGGAGAATTTTTAAAAAATGTGCATTATAACCCAAAAGGAAGAGAAGACATGTTAAATCAACCATTGTTTTTAAACAAGAACATTGTGAATGAAGGAAAAGAGTTGTTTTTTAACAAATGGTGGGAGGTGGGAATTACAAGAGGGAGAGATGTTTTGTATGAGTTCAAAGAAGGTTTTTTACCAGTTCATTATGTTGTTGACACCATGGAAGAAGCTAAGGAGGACTATACCAGAAAAGAGATTACAAATAAGTACTGTATGATCAAAAATGCAATACCGCAAAACTGGATAGAGAGAATTGAAAGCAGGGAATCAGGGAAACCGGAGAAGGATGTGTATGTAAGCTTTGAAGGGGAAATACATGTTTTTAAGGAATGTACTGTCAAAATGTTTTATGGTGTTTTTAGAGATGGGGTTTTTAAGAAACCTAATGTAAATGATTATTGGCTGCAGAAATATGAGGACTTGAAAGAAGATAATGTATGGAGTAACATGAAAGGAAGACTTGTGGAAACAAAACTAGGGAACCTGGAATTTTTAATCAGACATAAAGTAATTTTTACAGATGTGATTTTATATAAGATTAGAATGGAGCAGAGCTCCATATGCAAAGTATGTAATGACGAGGATGAAGGTTTCCTGCACATGTTTTTACATTGCAAAGGATTGGAACATTTTCTAGCAAAACACAAACGACTGTTTGAACTTTTGAAGGGAGAGCAATTTGAAAATGAAGTAGACTGGAATAAAACAATAATGTTGGGTGAACACAAAAAGTGTAAAAATCATCAAGTAATCAATCTACTTGTTATGCTTATGAAGGGGGCAATATGGGAGAGGAGGGTGGTGGCAAAAAGAGAGAAAACGGTAATGGATATAGAAAGGACGTTTAAACGAAAAGTGGAAAATTACCTAAAATGTTTGTACTATTATTTTAAGATTTTGGATAAGCTCAATGACTTTTACAATGTTTTAACTGATGATGTGTGTAAGATACTTGAAGATTTTAACTGGATAATGCCTGATGATCATGGTTGAGTCAAAATGATTTTAAAGCTGTCTGCTGATTATATATTCCTAGTGTGTCTTTATACCTTTCGATTTTATTTTTTATTTTTTATATATATATGGGTTTTGTTGTGTGAAGCTTGTGGAATTATGTTAATCTTGTTAAATGAATTGTAAATTTTAAAGTTAATTCAATAAAAAAAAAAAAAAAAAAAAAAAGCACGCCCGCTCTCGTCTGATCTCGGAAGCCAAGCAGGGTCGGGCCTGGTTAGTACTTGGATGGGAGACCGCCTGGGAATACCAGGTGCTGTAAGCATTTAATTCTTTATTTAATTAATTATTTAATTATTTATTCATATAATTTTTTTCCAGAAATGCATCCTTTCTGTAAGCGTTCGCCGATGGCATGGCGTTGCCACATTAGTCTTGAAGTGGCTCTCGAATCGAGTCAGCGCTCGCTTACGGCCACACCACCCTGAGCACGCCCGCTCTCGTCTGATCTCGGAAGCCAAGCAGGGTCGGGCCTGGTTAGTACTTGTATGGGAGACCGCCTGGGAATACCAGGTGCTGTAAGCATTTAATTCTTTATTTAATTAATTATTTAATTATTTATTCATATAATTTTTTTCCAGAAATGCATCCTTTCTGTAAGCGTTCGCCGATGGCATGGCGTTGCCACATTAGTCTTGAAGTGGCTCTCGAATCGAGTCAGCGCTCGCTTACGGCCACACCACCCTGAGCACGCCCGCTCTCGTCTGATCTCGGAAGCCAAGCAGGGTCGGGCCTGGTTAGTACTTGGATGGGAGACCGCCTGGGAATACCAGGTGCTGTAAGCATTTAATTCTTTATTTAATTAATTATTTAATTATTTATTCATATAATTTTTTCCAGAAATGCATCCTTTCTGTAAGCGTTCGCCGATGGCATGGCGTTGCCACATTAGTCTTGAAGTGGCTCTCGAATCGAGTCAGCGCTCGCTTACGGCCACACCACCCTGAGCACGCCCGCTCTCGTCTGATCTCGGAAGCCAAGCAGGGTCGGGCCTGGTTAGTACTTGGATGGGAGACCGCCTGGGAATACCAGGTGCTGTAAGCATTTAATTCTTTATTTAATTAATTATTTAATTATTTATTCATATAATTTTTTTCCAGAAATGCATCCTTTCTGTAAGCGTTCGCCGATGGCATGGCGTTGCCACATTAGTCTTGAAGTGGCTCTCGAATCGAGTCAGCGCTCGCTTACGGCCACACCACCCTGAGCACGCCCGCTCTCGTCTGATCTCGGAAGCCAAGCAGGGTCGGGCCTGTTTAGTACTTGGATGGGAGACCGCCTGGGAATACCAGGTGCTGTAAGC
>NC_073357.2:8502500-8515000 GCF_027580225.2 Misgurnus anguillicaudatus | reverse complement strand
TCAATGTCCTCTGTTCTGTTTTCAATCATTTGCTGTACAACACTTTTCAACTTAACCATAAAAACTGTTAATTTAGGACACTTTAAAAACAGGTGCATAATGCTTTCATTCTCTTTCTCACATACCTTACACATTGCATTTTCACTGCTTCCTATTTGTGCCAGCTTGGTCTCTGTAAAAATCACATTCTGTCTTATAAAATAATCCATGCATTCTAATTTTGTATCCAAATATTTCCACTTTAAATTTTTCCACATTGTTTCCACATCAAAATCCACAAAAATCTTTTGCCAAAACTTTTCTGCTACTGGTCTTTTGTATGTTTTCTCTCTAAAACAAACATAAAACGTTTTAAGAACACATTCTTGTACATTTTTGTCATTTAAAAAAACGTTCACATTCTCATTTCCTTCATCGTTCTCCTTAATTTTCTTTATCCATCCTTTTGGTATTGCACTTTTGACTGTGTCGAATTGTCTTTCTAATATCTCTTTCTCAAAATCTTCTCCAATTTCATCCATAGCATCTATTATTACTTGCTTTGGTACAAAACCTTCTATGTATTCATATAAAACATCTTTAACTTTACATATTCCTCCTTTTAACCAGTGTGTATAAAACAATTCTTTTCCTTGTGCTAAAATATTTGGATTTAAGAACAATGGTTGATTTAAAAGCGTTTCTCTTCCTTCAGGCTGTATTTTCACAAAAGATAAAAACTCTCCCCATGCTTCTAAAACCTCTTTATAAAACTCAGAAATTCCAGTGATCATATTAGGTTTTAATTTCATCCATAAAATACCCTCGTTCATATTACAACCTCCACATTTCTTTAGAAAATATCCCATCACTACTTTCCATTCTGCTTTAAAATCTTCATTTAAAATTTTTTTCACAACTTTCACTCTCATGCTTTTCTTCCTGATTTCTGGATCTATTAGTTCTAAACCTCCATCCTCCTTTGCACCTATTAGCGTATTGTATCCTATTCTCGGTGGTTTTCCTTCCCAGATAAAATCAGTTACACATTTTTTAACTCTTTGTACATGCCATTTGTCCATTGGGACTACCCCTAAAACATACCACAATTTAGACAACATGAGTGTATTCACAATTAAAACTTTTCCAATTAAATTCAGTCTCCTTTGTTTCCACCATTCCAACCTTCTTTCCATACCTCCTATAACTTCATCCCACATTAATTCTTTGGCTCTCTTTTCGTTTTCTCCTATTCTTATTCCTAAAATTTTCATTTCTTGTTGACTTTTGAAAGTAAAGTTTTCTGGTAAAACTTTTGCACTTCCCACTCTCATTACTACAGTTTTTTCCATGTTAACCTTTGCCCCTGATCCTTCACAATATTTTCTGATAATTTCCATTGCTTTCGTTATACTTTCCATGTCCTTTAAGATAAGTGTTGTATCATCAGCATATTGGTAAATTTTCTGTCCCTCTTCTCCTTGTTTTAATTTAATTCCATGTATTTCTTTTTCTCTCATTATCGCTATCCCCAGTGCTTCAGTTACTAGACTGTAAAGCATTGCTGAGAGCGGACATCCTTGTTTGATTGACCTTGTTATGTTAAAACATTCAGTGATAAAACCATTACATTTGATACAACTTAATGTTCCTGTATATAAACACTTTATCCACTTTAAAAACTTTTCACCAAAACCAAACATTTTTAAAACACTAAATAAAAACTCATGCTCCACTCTGTCAAAAGCTTTTTCAAAATCCACACTTATTACGTAACCATCTTTCTTTTCTACTTTCATATATTGAATAACATCTCTTATATTCCTTATTGTGTCTGTAATATCTTTGCCCTTAACACCGTATGCTTGATTTGTTTTGATTATTCTTGGTAAAACCATTTTCAATCTGTTTGCTAAAACCTTTGCTAAAATTTTAAAATCTGTGTTTAACATCGTCAGGGGTCTGTAATTGCTTAAAACATCTTTCCCACCTTTTTTCTTGTATATCAATTTCACTAAACCCATTCTCATTAGCTGTGTTGCTTCCTTTTTGTTAAAAATCTCTTCAAAAATTTCCTTTAAAATTGGCGATAAAACATCCTTAAAAGCTTTGTAAAATTCAGCTGTTAACCCATCTAAGCCTGGACTTTTCCCATTGTTTAATTGCATTATTGCCTCTTTTATTTCATCTAACTTTATCTCCTCATCGCACATTATTTTATCTTCTTCACACACACTTTTCTCAATCTGTTCCAATAAAAATTCACCTTCTTTTTTGTTTATTTGACCTTTTTTAAAAAGTTCTTCATAATATTCTCTGACTTCCTTTAATATTCCCTGTGTTTCTATTATTTTATCACCATTCTTTCCTCTTATTTCTTTTATTGTCTCTCCACTACCTTTACTTTTCTCTAGATTAAAAAAGAATTTTGTGCACTTCTCTCCTTCCACCAGATATTTTGCTTTACTTCTTATCTTAGCCCCTCTACATTTTCGCTCTTCTATATCTCTCAACATTTCCTCTAAATTCAATATTTTCTCAATATCTCCATTTTCTTTATTTAATTCTCCATTTAGATCTTTTCTTACCTCTTCTTCCTTACTTCTCTTAGCCTTTTGTATTAGTTTACTGATTTTAATAGTATATTTCTTTATTTCATATTTTGTATTATCCCACCATATTCGTATATCTTCCCGAGACATCTTATCTTGTTTCTCATTAGCTATTATATTTTCTATTGCTTTTTTGTATGATTCCTGTTTTAAAATCTCTGCATTTAAAACCCATACTCCTTTACCTCTTTCAACTTCATTAAAATCTATATTCATAAGCAGGAAATCATGATCGCTTAAAGCAGTTTCCTTATAATAAATACTATGTATAAAATCCCCCAGTTCTCTTTTACATAATATAAAATCAATTCTACTTTGTTTTAAAAAATTATCTACTATTTGTCTTCTAGAGTATTGTTTTTTCCCTTCATTTCTTTCTCTCCATATGTCTACTAAATTATTGTTTTCTATTAGTTTCTCTAATTCTTTTCTTCCACTGTCACTCTTAAATACCATACCATCCGCTAAATCAATTCTATTAAAAACTGTATTGAAATCACCAATTAATATTGCATTTTCCCATGAGTACATTAAACTTGCAATCTTTGCAAAAAAAAAACCTTTTTTCTTTCTCCACAACTGGAGCATGCACATTACATAGAGTTATACTTTTCCCTTCATTTTTTATCTTTATAGCTAAACATTTTCCTTCTTCATCTTTATATAATTCTTCAATACTGCTACTCATTTCTTTCTTGACTAAAATTGCTACCCCTCTCCCCATTTTACCATCACCATTATTATAAAATATTTCACCGTGCCACTTTTTCTGAAAAACCTCTATTATTTCATCATTCCAGTTTGTTTCTTGTATAAAAATGATATTTTGTTTTTTACACAGTTCTTTGACCTTTTCAAATTTATCAATACTCAATAAACCTCTAACATTAATTGAAACCAGTCGCCAAAACATACACATATATAATATATTAAATATCAGTCCTATTAGTCAGTACTTTCAGGTTCCATTAAGTCATCTTGCATGCCTCTCATATGTTCAAGTTTTCTACTCACTCTTTTCTTTTTAGCAATTTTAAAGTTCGGAATCACCTTTATGGATCTTCTTCTATGCAGCATCTCTTTTGTAAGTGAATGATCCTCATTGAGATTTTCCTGCTCCATCCTTTCTATTTTGTCCATCTCTGTCTTAGATATTACCAAAGGTGTCCATGTATCACTCTGTTCCTTCAGATTTTCATCATCTTTTTCCAGCTGATCCAGTTGTGTTTCGGGTACCTCTGAAATCATGCATGCACCTTCTTCAACATTTCCTCTCTTGTCCAATTCAATTACTTCCTCACTGCTTAGTACATCCTTTGGTTCTGTGTTTTTTTCCGTTCTTTCAGTTGGAGCAACATTTATAAAGTCCATCTTATCCATTTTATCTTGTGATTCCTCTTCCTCATCCGATAGCTCCTGAGACTCTTCTTGATTTTCTGCAACAGTATTATTTTCCATCCAGCATTCGCATTTTACCAAGGCTCTGTTGCAATCCGGGCATTTAACAGCAGTACAATTCCTAGCATAATGGCCCTGCTCCTCACATTCACGACATGTAAAATTTGGACAGTCCTTGAGTATATGTCCCGGATCCATGCAGAGTCGACAGATTTTCATCTGACGATTGTGCATAATCCGGAAATATTGTGCTCCTTCCGCCGTCTCAAATTTCGTGCTGTAGGGCAGGGAAGCCACGTCTTTAGGAAATCTTACTTTAAGATATCTTGTACCATCTGCAATATCTGTTCCCGGATAATATCTTCTTTTTATATCTGTCACTGGTATCACACGCCATTGGTAAAGTTTATGCAAAATCTGTTCATTGTTCAAATAAGCCGGCAGGTGCATAAATGAAACAATACATTCTCTTGTTTCTAAAGTTCTTACTTCACAACTCTGATTTTTGACAATTAATCCATCCAGAAGATCTTCACATGATTCTTCATTTACTAAAGTAAGTTCATATTCTTTTCCTGCTCTGGGTCTTACCGCTATTAATTTTCCTGCTCCAATCTTGTCTGTCACAGCTTTTATCACATCCTCTGCTTTTCCATCAATCACTTCTTTTAAATCCACAATAATAGTTGCTTCTTTTGCATAGGTTCTTTTGTTCCGGTCATTCTTTTTTCCATTAACATCCATCTTCTGTTTTGTTTCAGTGTCTTTGTCTCGTTGTGTTTCCTTTCTTTCATCGTCCGCCATGTTTCTTCTACTTTTTTGTTTTTAAACAAGTGGCTCCCCAAACAGTTTACACTGTTGGGGAGCACTTTGAAATAATATTCAAAATTAACTTATATAATATTAAAATGAAAAAACTTTTAAACAAAACAAAAAATAAATCAAAACCATGTGGTGAGCCTCTCTCACCAAACTAATGCCAACTCACTTCCTGTGTGCTCTCTAGCGCTCTCAGGGTGGTGTGGCCGTAAGCGAGCGCTGACTCGATTCGAGAGCCACCTCAAGACTAATGTGGCAACGCCATGCCATCGGCGAACGCTTATAGAAAGGATGCTTTTCTGGAAAAAAATTATATGAATAAATAATTAAATAATTAATTAAATAAAAAATTAAATGCTTACAGCACCTGGTATTCCCAGGCGGTCTCCCATCCAAGTACTAACCAGGCCCGACCCTGCTTGGCTTCCGAGATCAGACGAGAGCGGGCGTGCTCAGGGTGGTGTGGCCGTAAGCGAGCGCTGACTCGATTCGAGAGCCACTTCAAGACTAATGTGGCAACGCCATGCCATCGGCGAACGCTTACAGAAAGGATGCATTTCTGGAAAAAAATTATATGAATAAATAATTAAATAATTAATTCAATAAAGAATTAAATGCTTACAGCACCTGGTATTCCCAGGCGGTCTCCCATCCAAGTACTAACCAGGACCGACCCTGCTTGGCTTCCGAGATCAGACGAGAGCGGGCGTGCTCAGGGTGGTGTGGCCGTAAGCGAGTTCTGACTCGATTTCGACAGCCACTTCAAGACTAATGTGGCAACGCCATGCCATCGGCGAACGCTTACAGAAAGGATGCATTTCTGGAAAAAAATTATCTGAAAACATAATTAAATAATTAATTAAATAAAGAATTAAATGCTTACAGCACCTGGTATTCCCAGGCGGTCTCCCATCCAAGTACTTACCAGGCCCGACCCTGCTTGGCTTCTGAGATCAGACGAGAGCGGGCGTGCTCAGGGTGGTGTGGCCGTAAGCGAGCGCAGACTCGATTCGAGAGCCACTTCAAGACTAATGTGGCAACCCCATGCCATCGGCGAACGCTTACAGAAAGGATGCATTTCTGGAAAAAAATTATATGAATAATTAATTAAATAATTAATTAAAAGCTTACAGCACCTGGTATTCCCAGGCGGTCTCCCATCCAAGTACAAACCAGGCCCGACCCTGCTTGGCTTCCGAGATCAGACTAGAGCGGGCGTGCTCAGGGTGGTGTGGCCGTAAGCGAGCGCTGACTCGATTCGAGAGCCACTTTAAGACTAATGTGGCAACGCCATGCCATCGGCGAACGCTTACAGAAAGGATGCATTTCTGGAAAAAAATTATATGAATAAATAATTAAATAATTAATTAAATAAAGAATTAAATGCTTACAGCACCTGGTATTCCCAGGCGGTCTCCCATCCAAGTACTAACCAGGCCCGACCCTGCTTGGCTTCTGAGATCAGACGAGAGCGGGCGTGCTCAGGGTGGTGTGGCCGTAAGCGAGCGCTGACTCGATTCGAGAGCCACTTCAAGACTAATGTGGCAACGCCATGCCATCGGCGAACGCTTACAGAAAGGATGCATTTCTGGAAAAAAATTATCTGAAAACATAATTAAATAATTAATTAAATAAAGAATTAAATGCTTACAGCACCTGGTATTCCCAGGAGGTCTCCCATCCAAGTACTAACCAGGCCCGACCCTGCTTGGCTTCCGAGATCAGACGAGAGCGGGCGTGCTCAGGGTGGTGTGGCCGTAAGCGAGTTCTGACTCGATTCGAGAGCCACTTCAAGACTAATGTGGCAACGCCATGCCATCGGCGAACGCTTACAGAAAGGATGCATTTCTGGAAAAAAATTATATGAATAAATAATTAAATAATTAATTAAATAAAGAATTAAATGCTTACAGCACATGGTATTCCCAGGCGGACTCCCATCCAAGTACTAACCAGGCCCGACCCTGCTTGGCTTCCGAGATCAGACGAGAGCGGGCGTGCTCAGGGTGGTGTGGCCGTAAGCGAGCACTGACTCGATTCGAGAGCCACTTTAAGACTAATGTGGCAACGCCATGCCATCGCCGAACGCTTACAGAAAGGATGCATTTCTGGAAAAAATTATATGAATAAATAATTAAATAATTAATTAAATGCTTACAGCACCTGGTATTCCCAGGCGGTCTCCCATCCAAGTACTAACCAGGCCCGACCCTGCTTGGCTTCCGAGATCAGACGAGAGCGGGCGTGCTCAGGGTGGTGTGGCCGTAAGCGAGTGCTCACTCGATTCGAGAGCCACTTCAAGACTAATGTGGCAACGCCATGCCATCGGCGAACGCTTACAGAAAGGATGCATTTCTGGAAAAAAATTATATGAATAAATAATTAAATAATTAATTAATTAAAGAATTAAATGCTTACAGCACCTGGTATTCCCAGGCGGTCTCCCATTCAAGTACTAACCAGGCCCGACCCTGCTTGGCTTCTGAGATCAGACGAGAGCGGGCGTGCTCAGGGTGGTGTGGCCGTAAGCGAGCGCTGACTCGATTCGAGAGCCACTTCAAGACTAATGTGGCAACGCCATGCCATCGGCGAACGCTTACAGAAAGGATGCATTTCTGGAAAAAAATTATCTGAAAACATAACTAAATAATTAATTAAATAAAGAATTAAATGCTTACAGCACCTGGTATTCCCAGGCGGTCTCCCATCCAAGTACTAACCAGGCCCGACCCTGCTTGGCTTCCGAGATCAGACGAGAGCGGGCGTGCTCAGGGTGGTGTGGCCGTAAGCGAGTTCTAACTCGATTCGAGAGCCACTTCAAGACTAATGTGGCAACGCCATGCCATCGGCGAACGCTTACAGAAAGGATGCATTTCTGGAAAAAAATTATATGAATAAATAATTAAATAAATAAAGAATTAAATGCTTACAGCACCTGGTATTCCCAGGCGGTCTCCCATCCAAGTACTAACCAGGCCCGACCCTGCTTGGCTTCCGAGATCAGACGAGAGCGGGCGTGCTCAGGGTGGTGTGGCCGTAAGCGAGCGCTCACTCGATTCGAGAGCCACTTCAAGACTAATGTGGCAACGCCATGCCATCGGCGAACGCTTACAGAAAGGATGCATTTCTGGAAAAAAATTATATGAATAAATAATTAAATAATTAATTAATTAAAGAATTAAATGCTTACAGCACCTGGTATTCCCAGGCGGTCTCCCATCCAAGTACTAACCAGGCCCGACCCTGCTTGGCTTCCGAGATCAGACGAGAGCGGGCGCGCTCAGGGTGGTGTGGCCGTAAGCGAGCGCTGACTCGATTCGAGAGCCACTTCAAGACTAATGTGGCAACGCCATGCCATCGGCGAACGCTTACAGAAAGGATGCATTTCTGGAAAAAAACATTATATGAATAAATAATTAAATAATTAATTCAATAAAGAATTAAATGCTTACAGCACCTGGTATTCCCAGGCGGTCTCCCATCCAAGTACTAACCAGGCCCGACCCTGCTTGGCTTCCGAGATCAGACGACAGCGGGCGTGCTCAGGGTGCTGTGGCCGTAAGCGAGCTCTGACTCGATTCGACAGCCACTTCAAGACTAATGTGGCAACGCCATGCCATCGGCGAACGCTTACAGAAAGGATGCATTTCTGGAAAAAAATTATCTGAAAACATAATTAAATAATTAATTAAATAAAGAATTAAATGCTTACAGCACCTGGTATTCCCAGGCGGTCTCCCATCCAAGTACTAACCAGGCCCGACCCTGCTTGGCTTCCGAGATCAGACGAGAGCGGGCGTGCTCAGGGTGGTGTGGCCGTAAGCGAGTTCTGACTCGATTCGACAGCCACTTCAAGACTAATGTGGCAACGCCATGCCATCGGCGAACGCTTACAGAAAGGATGCATTTCTGGAAAAAAATTATATGAATAAATAATTAAATAATTAATTAAATAAAGAATTAAATGCTTACAGCACCTGGTATTCCCAGGCGGTCTCCCATCCAAGTACTAACCAGGCCCGACCCTGCTTGGCTTCCGAGATCAGACGAGAACGGGCGTGCTCAGGGTGGTGTGGCCGTAAGCGAGTGCTGACTTGATTCGAGAGCAATTTCAAGACTAATGTGGCAACGCCATGCCATCGGCGAACACTTACAGAAAGGATGCATTTCTGGAAAAAAATTATCTGAAAACATAATTAAATAAGTAATTAAATAAAGAATTAAATGCTTACAGCACCTGGTATTCCCAGGCGGTCTCCCATCCAAGTACTAACCAGGCCCGACCCTGCTTGGCTTCTGAGATCAGACGAGAGCAGGCGTGCTCAGGGTGGTGTGGCCGTAAGCGAGCGCTGACTCGATTCGAGAGCCACTTCAAGACTAATGTGGCAACGCCATGCCATCGGCGAACGCTTACAGAAAGGATGCATTTCTGGAAAAAAATTATATGAATAAATAATTAAATAATTAATTAAATAAAGAATTAAATGCTTACAGCACCTGGTATTCCCAGGCGGTCTCCCATCCAAGTACTAACCAGGCCCGACCCTGCTTGGCTTCCGAGATCAGACAAGAGCGGGCGTGCTCAGGGTGGTGTGGCCGTAAGCGAGCGCTGACTCGATTCGAGAGCCACTTCAAGACTAATGTGGCAACGCCATGCCATCGGTGAACGCTTACAGAAAGGATGCATTTCTGGAAAAAAATTATATGAATAAATAATTAAATAAAGAATTAAACGCTTACAGCACCTGGTATTCCCAGGCGGTCTCCCATCCAAGTACTAACCAGGCCCGACCCTGCTTGGCTTCCGAGATCAGACGAGAACGGGCGTGCTCAGGGTGGTGTGGCCGTAAGCGAGCGCTGACTTGATTCGAGAGCAATTTCAAGACTAATGTGGCAACGCCATGCCATCGGCGAACGCTTACAGAAAGGATGCATTTCTGGAAAAAAATTATCTGAAAACATGATTAAATAATTAATTAAATAAAGAATTAAATGCTTACAGCACCTGGTATTCCCAGGCGGTCTCCCATCCAAGTACTAACCAGGCCCGACCCTGCTTGGCTTCTGAGATCAGACGAGAGCGGGCGTGCTCAGGGTGGTGTGGCCGTAAGCGAGCGCTGACTCGATTCGAGAGCCACTTCAAGACTAATGTGGCAACGCCATGCCATCGGCGAACGCTTACAGACAGGATGCATTTCTGGAAAAAAATTATATGAATAAATAATTAAATTATTAATTAAATGCTTACAGCACCTGGTATTCCCAGGCGGTCTCCCATCCAAGTACTGACCAGGCCCGACCCTGCTTGGCTTCCGAGATCAGACGAGAGCGGGCGTGCTCAGGGTGGTGTGGCCGTAAGCGAGCGCTGCCTCGATTCGAGAGCCACTTCAAGACTAATGTGGCAACGCCATGCCATCGGCGAACGCTTACAGAAAGGATGCATTTCTGGAAAAAAATTATATGAATAAATAATTAAATAATTAATTCAATAAAGAATTAAATGCTTACAGCACCTGGTATTCCCAGGCGGTCTCCCATCCAAGTACTAACCAGGCCCGACCCTGCTTGGCTTCCGAGATCAGACGAGAGCGGGCGTGCTCAGGGTGGTGTGGCCGTAAGCGAGCGCTGACACGATTCGAGAGCCACTTCAAGACTAATGTGGCAACGCCATGCCATCGGCGAACGCTTACAGAAAGGATGCATTTCTGGAAAAAAATTATATGAATAAATAATTAAATAATTAATTCAATAAAGAATTAAATGCTTACAGCACCTGGTATTCCCAGGCGGTCTCCCATCCAAGTACTAACCAGGCCCGACCCTGCTTGGCTTCCGAGATCAGACGAGAGCGGGCGTGCTCAGGGTGGTGTGGCCGTAAGCGAGTTCTGACTCGATTCGACAGCCACTTCAAGACTAATGTGGCAACGCCATGCCATCGGCGAACGCTTACAGAAAGGATGCATTTCTGGAAAAAAATTATATGAATAAATAATTAAATAATTAATTAAATAAAGAATTAAATGCTTACAGCACCTGGTATTCCCAGGCGGTCTCCCATCCAAGTACTAACCAGGCCCGACCCTGCTTGGCTTCCGAGATCAGACGAGAGCGGGCGTGCTCAGGGTGGTGTGGCCGTAAGCGAGCGCTGACTCGATTCGAGAGCCACTTCAAGACTAATGTGGCAACGCCATGCCATCGGCGAACGCTTACAGAAAGGATGCATTTCTGGAAAAAAATTATATGAATAAATAATTAAATAATTAATTCAATAAAGAATTAAATGCTTACAGCACCTGGTATTCCCAGGCGGTCTCCCATCCAAGTACTAACCAGGACCGACCCTGCTTGGCTTCCGAGATCAGACGAGAGCGGGCGTGCTCAGGGTGGTGTGGCCGTAAGCGAGTTCTGACTCGATTTCGACAGCCACTTCAAGACTAATGTGGCAACGCCATGCCATCGGCGAACGCTTACAGAAAGGATGCATTTCTGGAAAAAAATTATCTGAAAACATAATTAAATAATTAATTAAATAAAGAATTAAATGCTTACAGCACCTGGTATTCCCAGGCGGTCTCCCATCCAAGTACTTACCAGGCCCGACCCTGCTTGGCTTCTGAGATCAGACGAGAGCGGGCGTGCTCAGGGTGGTGTGGCCGTAAGCGAGCGCTGACTCGATTCGAGAGCCACTTCAAGACTAATGTGGCAACCCCATGCCATCGGCGAACGCTTACAGAAAGGATGCATTTCTGGAAAAAAATTATATGAATAATTAATTAAATAATTAATTAAAAGCTTACAGCACCTGGTATTCCCAGGCGGTCTCCCATCCAAGTACTAACCAGGCCCGACCCTGCTTGGCTTCCGAGATCAGACTAGAGCGGGCGTGCTCAGGGTGGTGTGGCCGTAAGCGAGCGCTGACTCGATTCGAGAGCCACTTTAAGACTAATGTGGCAACGCCATGCCATCGGCGAACGCTTACAGAAAGGATGCATTTCTGGAAAAAAATTATATGAATAAATAATTAAATAATTAATTAAATAAAGAATTAAATGCTTACAGCACCTGGTATTCCCAGGCGGTCTCCCATCCAAGTACTAACCAGGCCCGACCCTGCTTGGCTTCTGAGATCAGACGAGAGCGGGCGTGCTCAGGGTGGTGTGGCCGTAAGCGAGTTCTGACTCGATTCGAGAGCCACTTCAAGACTAATGTGGCAACGCCATGCCATCGGCGAACGCTTACAGAAAGGATGCATTTCTGGAAAAAAATTATATGAATAAATAATTAAATAATTAATTAAATAAAGAATTAAATGCTTACAGCACATGGTATTCCCAGGCGGACTCCCATCCAAGTACTAACCAGGCCCGACCCTGCTTGGCTTCCGAGATCAGACGAGAGCGGGCGTGCTCAGGGTGGTGTGGCCGTAAGCGAGCACTGACTCGATTCGAGAGCCACTTTAAGACTAATGTGGCAACGCCATGCCATCGCCGAACGCTTACAGAAAGGATGCATTTCTGGAAAAAATTATATGAATAAATAATTAAATAATTAATTAAATGCTTACAGCACCTGGTATTCCCAGGCGGTCTCCCATCCAAGTACTAACCAGGCCCGACCCTGCTTGGCTTCCGAGATCAGACGAGAGCGGGCGTGCTCAGGGTGGTGTGGCCGTAAGCGAGCGCTCACTCGATT
>NC_073357.2:8495000-8500000 GCF_027580225.2 Misgurnus anguillicaudatus | reverse complement strand
AACCAGGCCCGACCCTGCTTGGCTTCCGAGATCAGACGAGAGCGGGCGTGCTCAGGGT
This sequence comes from Misgurnus anguillicaudatus, assembly GCF_027580225.2. Taxonomy (NCBI): domain Eukaryota; kingdom Metazoa; phylum Chordata; class Actinopteri; order Cypriniformes; family Cobitidae; genus Misgurnus; species Misgurnus anguillicaudatus. The sequence continues at coordinate 8,499,942 of NC_073357.2, read as the reverse complement.
GGTGTGGCCGTAAGCGAGTTCTAACTCGATTCGAGAGCCACTTCAAGACTAATGTGGCAACGCCATGCCATCGGCGAACGCTTACAGAAAGGATGCATTTCTGGAAAAAAATTATATGAATAAATAATTAAATAAATAAAGAATTAAATGCTTACAGCACCTGGTATTCCCAGGCGGTCTCCCATCCAAGTACTAACCAGGCCCGACCCTGCTTGGCTTCCGAGATCAGACGAGAGCGGGCGTGCTCAGGGTGGTGTGGCCGTAAGCGAGCGCTCACTCGATTCGAGAGCCACTTCAAGACTAATGTGGCAACGCCATGCCATCGGCGAACGCTTACAGAAAGGATGCATTTCTGGAAAAAAATTATATGAATAAATAATTAAATAATTAATTAATTAAAGAATTAAATGCTTACAGCACCTGGTATTCCCAGGCGGTCTCCCATCCAAGTACTAACCAGGCCCGACCCTGCTTGGCTTCCGAGATCAGACGAGAGCGGGCGCGCTCAGGGTGGTGTGGCCGTAAGCGAGCGCTGACTCGATTCGAGAGCCACTTCAAGACTAATGTGGCAACGCCATGCCATCGGCGAACGCTTACAGAAAGGATGCATTTCTGGAAAAAAACATTATATGAATAAATAATTAAATAATTAATTCAATAAAGAATTAAATGCTTACAGCACCTGGTATTCCCAGGCGGTCTCCCATCCAAGTACTAACCAGGCCCGACCCTGCTTGGCTTCCGAGATCAGACGACAGCGGGCGTGCTCAGGGTGCTGTGGCCGTAAGCGAGCTCTGACTCGATTCGACAGCCACTTCAAGACTAATGTGGCAACGCCATGCCATCGGCGAACGCTTACAGAAAGGATGCATTTCTGGAAAAAAATTATCTGAAAACATAATTAAATAATTAATTAAATAAAGAATTAAATGCTTACAGCACCTGGTATTCCCAGGCGGTCTCCCATCCAAGTACTAACCAGGCCCGACCCTGCTTGGCTTCCGAGATCAGACGAGAGCGGGCGTGCTCAGGGTGGTGTGGCCGTAAGCGAGTTCTGACTCGATTCGACAGCCACTTCAAGACTAATGTGGCAACGCCATGCCATCGGCGAACGCTTACAGAAAGGATGCATTTCTGGAAAAAAATTATATGAATAAATAATTAAATAATTAATTAAATAAAGAATTAAATGCTTACAGCACCTGGTATTCCCAGGCGGTCTCCCATCCAAGTACTAACCAGGCCCGACCCTGCTTGGCTTCCGAGATCAGACGAGAACGGGCGTGCTCAGGGTGGTGTGGCCGTAAGCGAGTGCTGACTTGATTCGAGAGCAATTTCAAGACTAATGTGGCAACGCCATGCCATCGGCGAACACTTACAGAAAGGATGCATTTCTGGAAAAAAATTATCTGAAAACATAATTAAATAAGTAATTAAATAAAGAATTAAATGCTTACAGCACCTGGTATTCCCAGGCGGTCTCCCATCCAAGTACTAACCAGGCCCGACCCTGCTTGGCTTCTGAGATCAGACGAGAGCAGGCGTGCTCAGGGTGGTGTGGCCGTAAGCGAGCGCTGACTCGATTCGAGAGCCACTTCAAGACTAATGTGGCAACGCCATGCCATCGGCGAACGCTTACAGAAAGGATGCATTTCTGGAAAAAAATTATATGAATAAATAATTAAATAATTAATTAAATAAAGAATTAAATGCTTACAGCACCTGGTATTCCCAGGCGGTCTCCCATCCAAGTACTAACCAGGCCCGACCCTGCTTGGCTTCCGAGATCAGACAAGAGCGGGCGTGCTCAGGGTGGTGTGGCCGTAAGCGAGCGCTGACTCGATTCGAGAGCCACTTCAAGACTAATGTGGCAACGCCATGCCATCGGTGAACGCTTACAGAAAGGATGCATTTCTGGAAAAAAATTATATGAATAAATAATTAAATAAAGAATTAAACGCTTACAGCACCTGGTATTCCCAGGCGGTCTCCCATCCAAGTACTAACCAGGCCCGACCCTGCTTGGCTTCCGAGATCAGACGAGAACGGGCGTGCTCAGGGTGGTGTGGCCGTAAGCGAGCGCTGACTTGATTCGAGAGCAATTTCAAGACTAATGTGGCAACGCCATGCCATCGGCGAACGCTTACAGAAAGGATGCATTTCTGGAAAAAAATTATCTGAAAACATGATTAAATAATTAATTAAATAAAGAATTAAATGCTTACAGCACCTGGTATTCCCAGGCGGTCTCCCATCCAAGTACTAACCAGGCCCGACCCTGCTTGGCTTCTGAGATCAGACGAGAGCGGGCGTGCTCAGGGTGGTGTGGCCGTAAGCGAGCGCTGACTCGATTCGAGAGCCACTTCAAGACTAATGTGGCAACGCCATGCCATCGGCGAACGCTTACAGACAGGATGCATTTCTGGAAAAAAATTATATGAATAAATAATTAAATTATTAATTAAATGCTTACAGCACCTGGTATTCCCAGGCGGTCTCCCATCCAAGTACTGACCAGGCCCGACCCTGCTTGGCTTCCGAGATCAGACGAGAGCGGGCGTGCTCAGGGTGGTGTGGCCGTAAGCGAGCGCTGCCTCGATTCGAGAGCCACTTCAAGACTAATGTGGCAACGCCATGCCATCGGCGAACGCTTACAGAAAGGATGCATTTCTGGAAAAAAATTATATGAATAAATAATTAAATAATTAATTCAATAAAGAATTAAATGCTTACAGCACCTGGTATTCCCAGGCGGTCTCCCATCCAAGTACTAACCAGGCCCGACCCTGCTTGGCTTCCGAGATCAGACGAGAGCGGGCGTGCTCAGGGTGGTGTGGCCGTAAGCGAGCGCTGACACGATTCGAGAGCCACTTCAAGACTAATGTGGCAACGCCATGCCATCGGCGAACGCTTACAGAAAGGATGCATTTCTGGAAAAAAATTATATGAATAAATAATTAAATAATTAATTCAATAAAGAATTAAATGCTTACAGCACCTGGTATTCCCAGGCGGTCTCCCATCCAAGTACTAACCAGGCCCGACCCTGCTTGGCTTCCGAGATCAGACGAGAGCGGGCGTGCTCAGGGTGGTGTGGCCGTAAGCGAGTTCTGACTCGATTCGACAGCCACTTCAAGACTAATGTGGCAACGCCATGCCATCGGCGAACGCTTACAGAAAGGATGCATTTCTGGAAAAAAATTATATGAATAAATAATTAAATAATTAATTAAATAAAGAATTAAATGCTTACAGCACCTGGTATTCCCAGGCGGTCTCCCATCCAAGTACTAACCAGGCCCGACCCTGCTTGGCTTCCGAGATCAGACGAGAGCGGGCGTGCTCAGGGTGGTGTGGCCGTAAGCGAGCGCTGACTCGATTCGAGAGCCACTTCAAGACTAATGTGGCAACGCCATGCCATCGGCGAACGCTTACAGAAAGGATGCATTTCTGGAAAAAAATTATATGAATAAATAATTAAATAATTAATTCAATAAAGAATTAAATGCTTACAGCACCTGGTATTCCCAGGCGGTCTCCCATCCAAGTACTAACCAGGACCGACCCTGCTTGGCTTCCGAGATCAGACGAGAGCGGGCGTGCTCAGGGTGGTGTGGCCGTAAGCGAGTTCTGACTCGATTTCGACAGCCACTTCAAGACTAATGTGGCAACGCCATGCCATCGGCGAACGCTTACAGAAAGGATGCATTTCTGGAAAAAAATTATCTGAAAACATAATTAAATAATTAATTAAATAAAGAATTAAATGCTTACAGCACCTGGTATTCCCAGGCGGTCTCCCATCCAAGTACTTACCAGGCCCGACCCTGCTTGGCTTCTGAGATCAGACGAGAGCGGGCGTGCTCAGGGTGGTGTGGCCGTAAGCGAGCGCTGACTCGATTCGAGAGCCACTTCAAGACTAATGTGGCAACCCCATGCCATCGGCGAACGCTTACAGAAAGGATGCATTTCTGGAAAAAAATTATATGAATAATTAATTAAATAATTAATTAAAAGCTTACAGCACCTGGTATTCCCAGGCGGTCTCCCATCCAAGTACTAACCAGGCCCGACCCTGCTTGGCTTCCGAGATCAGACTAGAGCGGGCGTGCTCAGGGTGGTGTGGCCGTAAGCGAGCGCTGACTCGATTCGAGAGCCACTTTAAGACTAATGTGGCAACGCCATGCCATCGGCGAACGCTTACAGAAAGGATGCATTTCTGGAAAAAAATTATATGAATAAATAATTAAATAATTAATTAAATAAAGAATTAAATGCTTACAGCACCTGGTATTCCCAGGCGGTCTCCCATCCAAGTACTAACCAGGCCCGACCCTGCTTGGCTTCTGAGATCAGACGAGAGCGGGCGTGCTCAGGGTGGTGTGGCCGTAAGCGAGTTCTGACTCGATTCGAGAGCCACTTCAAGACTAATGTGGCAACGCCATGCCATCGGCGAACGCTTACAGAAAGGATGCATTTCTGGAAAAAAATTATATGAATAAATAATTAAATAATTAATTAAATAAAGAATTAAATGCTTACAGCACATGGTATTCCCAGGCGGACTCCCATCCAAGTACTAACCAGGCCCGACCCTGCTTGGCTTCCGAGATCAGACGAGAGCGGGCGTGCTCAGGGTGGTGTGGCCGTAAGCGAGCACTGACTCGATTCGAGAGCCACTTTAAGACTAATGTGGCAACGCCATGCCATCGCCGAACGCTTACAGAAAGGATGCATTTCTGGAAAAAATTATATGAATAAATAATTAAATAATTAATTAAATGCTTACAGCACCTGGTATTCCCAGGCGGTCTCCCATCCAAGTACTAACCAGGCCCGACCCTGCTTGGCTTCCGAGATCAGACGAGAGCGGGCGTGCTCAGGGTGGTGTGGCCGTAAGCGAGCGCTCACTCGATTCGAGAGCCACTTCAAGACTAATGTG
>NC_073357.2:8490000-8492500 GCF_027580225.2 Misgurnus anguillicaudatus | reverse complement strand
TCCGAGATCAGACGAGAGCGGGCGCGCTCAGGGTGGTGTGGCCGTAAGCGAGCGCTAACTCGATTCGAGAGCCACTTCAAGACTAATGTGGCAACGCCATGCCATCGGCGAACGCTTACAGAAAGGATGCATTTCTGGAAAAAAAACATTATATGAATAAATAATTAAATAATTAATTCAATAAAGAATTAAATGCTTACAGCACCTGGTATTCCCAGGCGGTCTCCCATCCAAGTACTAACCAGGCCCGACCCTGCTTGGCTTCCGAGATCAGACGACAGCGGGCGTGCTCAGGGTGCTGTGGCCGTAAGCAAGCTCTGACTCGATTCGACAGCCACTTCAAGACTAATGTAGCAACGCCATGCCATCGGCGAACGCTTACAGAAAGGATGCATTTCTGGAAAAAAATTATCTGAAAACATAATTAAATAATTAATTAAATAAAGAATTAAATGCTTACAGCACCTGGTATTCCAAGGCGGTCTCCCATACAAGTACTAACCAGGCCCGACCCTGCTTGGCTTCCGAGATCAGACGAGAGCGGGCGTGCTCAGGGTGGTGTGGCCGTAAGCGAGTTCTGACTCGATTCGAGAGCCACTTCAAGACTAATGTGGCAACGCCATGCCATCGGCGAACGCTTACAGAAAGGATGCATTTCTGGAAAAAAATTATATGAATAAATAATTAAATAATTAATTAAATAAAGAATTAAACGCTTACAGCACCTGGTATTCCCAGGCGGTCTCCCATCCAAGTACTAACCAGGCCCGACCCTGCTTGGCTTCCGAGATCAGACGAGAACGGGCGTGCTCAGGGTGGTGTGGCCGTAAGCGAGCGCTGACTTGATTCGAGAGCAATTTCAAGACTAATGTGGCAACGCCATGCCATCGGCGAACGCTTACAGAAAGGATGCATTTCTGGAAAAAAATTATATGAATAAATAATTAAATAATTAATTAAATGCTTACAGCACCTGGTATTCCCAGGCGGTCTCCCATCCAAGTACTAACCAGGCCCGACCCTGCTTGGCTTCTGAGATCAGACGAGAGCGGGCGTGCTCAGGGTGGTGTGGCCGTAAGCGAGCGCTCACTCGATTCGAGAGCCACTTCAAGACTAATGTGGCAACGCCATGCCATCGGCGAACGCTTACAGAAAGGATGCATTTCTGGAAAAAAATTATATGAATAAATAATTAAATAATTAATTAATTAAAGAATTAAATGCTTACAGCACCTGGTATTCCCAGGCGGTCTCCCATCCAAGTACTAACAAGGCCCGACCCTGCTTGGCTTCCGAGATCAGACGAGAGCGGGCGCGCTCAGGGTGGTGTGGCCGTAAGCGAGCGCTGACTCGATTCGAGAGCCACTTCAAGACTAATGTGGCAACGCCATGCCATCGGCGAACGCTTACAGAAAGGATGCATTTCTGGAAAAAAATTATATGAATAAATAATTAATTAAATAAAGAATGAAATGCTTACAGCACCTGGTATTCCCAGGCGGTCTCCCATCCAAGTACTAACCAGGCCCGACCCTGCTTGGCTTCCGAGATCAGACGAGAGCGGGCGTGCTCAGGGTGGTGTGGCCGTAAGCGAGCGCTGACTCGATTCGAGAGCCACTTCAAGACTAATGTGGCAACGCCATGCCATCAGCGAACGCTTACAGAAAGGATGCATTTCTGGAAAAAAATTATATGAATAAATAATTAAATAATTAATTAAATGCTTACAGCACCTGGTATTCCCAGGCGGTCTCCCATCCAAGTACTAACCAGGCCCGACCCTGCTTGGCTTCCGAGATCAGACGAGAGCGGGCGCGCTCAGGGTGGTGTGGCCGTAAGCGAGCGCTGACTCGATTCGAGAGCCACTTCAAGACTAATGTGGCAACGCCATGCCATCGGCGAACGCTTACAGAAAGGATGCATTTCTGGAAAAAAACATTATATGAATAAATAATTAAATAATTAATTCAATAAAGAATTAAATGCTTACAGCACCTGGTATTCCCAGGCGGTCTCCCATCCAAGTACTAACCAGGCCCGACCCTGCTTGGCTTCCGAGATCAGACGACAGCGGGCGTGCTCAGGGTGCTGTGGCCGTAAGCGAGCTCTGACTCGATTCGACAGCCACTTCAAGACTAATGTGGCAACGCCATGCCATCGGCGAACGCTTACAGAAAGGATGCATTTCTGGAAAAAAATTATATGAATAAATAATTAAATAATTAATTAAATAAAGAATTAAATGCTTACAGCACCTGGTATTCCCAGGCGGTCTCCCATCCAAGTACTAACCAGGCCCGACCCTGCTTGGCTTCCGAGATCAGACGAGAGCGGGCGCGCTCAGGGTGGTGTGGCCGTAAGCGAGCGCTAACTCGATTCGAGAGCCACTTCAAGACTAATGTGGCAACGCCATGCCATCGGCGAACGCTTACAGAAAGGATGCATTTCTGGAAAAAAACATTATATGAATAAATAATTAAATAATTAATTCAATAAAGAA
>NC_073357.2:8472500-8477500 GCF_027580225.2 Misgurnus anguillicaudatus | reverse complement strand
AAATTCCATCCTCCATGTTAAAATTTTCACATCTGTTTAAAAAAAATTTCATTGTTTTCTTCCATTCTGCCTTGTTTTCTTCTTGTAAATACTTTTTAACTGCTTTTACTCTTAGACTGTTTTTCCTTTGTTCTACATCCATTAATCCTAGACCGCCTTTTTCTATATCCCCTAAAATCGTGTTGTAAGCTATTCTTGGCGGTTTGCCGTTCCAAATAAAATCAAGAAAACATTTCTTCAACCTCTTTTCTATCCATATTGGCATTTCAGATAAGTATAAAACATACCACAATTTAGAAACCATTAAAACATTCAAAGTTAAAACCTTCCCCTTCAAGCTTAAAGTTCTTAATTTCCAAAAGTTTATTTTTCTTTCTATTCCTGATATCAGTTGTTCCCACATTTCATCTCTTGTTTTTTTCTCATTTTTCCCCAATAAAAGTCCTAAAATTTTCATTTCTTCTACCTCTTTAAAATTAAAATAATCATTTAAAAGCACAGCTTTGCCAAACCTCATGTACACTGTTTTATCCTCATTAACTTTACCTCCTGATGCTTTACAAAATTTCTTGACAACATTCATGGCCTCTTGTACACTTTCTTTCCTATTTACAATTATTGTTGTGTCATCTGCATACTGAAAAACTTTCCCTTCAGACATTATTCCCTCGATCTCAATTCCTGTTATTTTTGTATTTTCCTTTATAGCTAATCCCAGTGGTTCTGATACAAGTGAATATAACAGTGCCGAGAGTGGACAACCTTGCCGTATTGATCTCGTAATTTTAAAACATTCAGTTAAAAACCCATTGCATTTAATTTTTGTCAAAGCCCCCTTGTATAAGATTCTAATCCATTTGATAAAATTTTCCCCAAAACCAAAACTCTTTAAAACATCAAATAAAAAACCATGTTCCACCCTATCAAAAGCTTTTTCAAAATCTAAACTGATTATGTACCCATCCTTATTTTCTTGTTTTATGTACCATATCATGTCCCTTATACTCATTGTTATGTCAGCTATGTCTCTTCCTTTGACTGCATATGCTTGATTTGTTTTTATTATAGTTGGCATCACTTCCTTCAGTCTATTTGCTAAAACCTTTGCTATAATTTTAAAATCTGTGTTCAACATTGAAATTGGTCTATAGTTCTTTAAGTCTACCCTCTCCCCTTTCCTTTTATATATAATTTTCATCAAACCTATTCTCATCCTTTCATTTACTTCCTCTTTTTCAAAAATTTCCTTAAAAACCTCCTTTAAAATCTTTGTTAAAACCTCTTTAAAACATTTGTAAAATTCACTCCCCAAACCATCTATTCCCGGACTCTTCTTTCTGTTTAGTTGATCTATTGCTTGTTCAATCTCTTCATCTCTGAAATCATGGTCACATACATCTTTATCTTCTTTACTTAATTTTGATTTTATTAGATTTAATAATTGTTTTTTTTCTTTCTCCTCTTCACCTTGTGTACTGAAAAGGTCCTCATAAAAGGCCTTTATTTCTTTTAGAATATTTTCATTTCCTTGTACGATTTCCCCATTTTTCCCTCTTATCTCCTTTACAATCTCTGCTTTTCCTTTCTTTTTCTCTAGGTCAAAATAAAACTTTGTACATTTCTCTCCTTCCACCATATATTTTGCTTTACTTCTTAATCTTGCTCCTTCATATTCTTTTTCCTCTATTTCCTTTAATCTTTCCTCAATTTCTCTTATCTTTTGTATGTCTTTGTTTTCTTTAGCTAGTTCTTTTTCTAAGTCTGTTTTCATTTCTTTTTTCTTATATCTCTTACATTTTTGTATTAGGCTACAGTATTTAATTGAGAATTTTTTTATTAAAAACTTTACGTTTTCCCACCATATTCTCTTACTCTCTTCATACATTTTACTTTCCTTTTCTCTTTCTATAATTTGTTTGATTTCTGAAACATAATCTTTATTTTTAAGAATCTCTGTATTTAAAACCCATACCCCCGGCCCTCTTTGTATTTTGTCCCAATCAATTTTAAAAAATAACAACTTATGATCACTTAAACTTGTTTCTTCATACTTAATCTTTTCAATAAAATTTTCCACATTCCTATTACATAAAATAAAATCAATTCTTGTTTTGCACACAAACTGTCCCACTATTTGTCGTCTTGAAAACTCTTTTTTTGTTTCGTTCCTTTCTCTCCATACATCAATCATTTTATTTTCTTCCATTAAAACCTTTAATTCTTTTCTCCCCGCATCACTTTTAAAAACCATTCCCTCTGCCATATCTTGTTTACTAAAAACTGTATTAAAATCCCCCATCATTACAATTTCTTTATATTTCTTTAAAAAACCTCTTAAAACAAAAAAAAAATCTTTTTTTTCCTTCTCTTCTGTTGGTGCATGTACATTTACTATAACCATTTCCTTTTCATCATATTTTGTCTCTACAATCATACATTTTCCTATATTGTCTTTATATACAATTTTGCTTCTTTTAAAAACCTCCTCTTTCATTAAAAAAGCAACTCCTCTTCCAAATCTTCCATCACCATTGTTATATAAAATTCCTCCAGCCCATCTCCTTTGAAAATCCTTCATCACATTCTCTTTCCAGTTCGTTTCTTGTAGTGCAATGATATCTTCGTGTTTACATCTTTCAATTACTTTTTCAAATTTTCTCACGTCCAGCAGTCCTCTTGCATTAAAAGTCACACAACTTAAAACCATTAAAAGAAAAATTAAATACCTAAAAACCATTGTCTCACTTCATCTCCTCCAGTCCCTTTAAAACTTCATACCTATTTACACATTTCATTTGTCCTTTTTTCATCACTTTTTTCTTAGCAAACTGTACATTTGGTGTTACCTTTAATGTTCTTCTTCTTGTTTGTGCTCTTCCGTCTCTGCTTTTCTCCAATACTTGTGCTCTTCCGTCTCTGCTTTTCTCCAATACTGCTGCTTCTTCCATATCTTTATTGTCAATCCCGCTGCTCTCTACTATCTCATTTTGTCCTTCTTTGTCCATCGTATCTAAAAGACTTGTAAAACTTGCAGAAATTTCAATTGGTGTCCATGTACCATCATCTCCTTGTGAATTGTCCTTCTCGTTTTCCACTTCTTTATCCTCTGTTGTCTGTTCCTCTATTGTTATTCCCTTTTCCATTTCATTTGCTCCATCAGTGTGTTGTTGTTCTTCATTTTCATTTTCTTCTCCATCGTTCCCTTCATGCATTTGACTGTCCACCTGTTTTTGTGATCCTCCTTCCCCTCCATCCATCCAACACTCACATTTATTTAAATAGTCTTGGCAGTCCGGGCACTTAACAGTGTTACAGTCCCTTGCGAAATGTCCCCTCTCCTCACATTTGTAGCACTTAAAATCAGGGCAATCTTTCATTAGATGGTCTGGGCTCATGCACAGCCGACAGGTTTTCACCTGATGGCTGTGCATCACCCTAAAATATTGCGGCCCTTCCGCTGTTTCCAGCTTCGTGCTGTATGGGAGTGAAACCACTTCCCTGGGAAACCTCACTCTCGCAAACCTTGTCCCGTCCTCGATTCCAGTGCCCGGATACAGCCTTCTTTTAATTTTTGATATTGGCAAAACGCCCCAACCTTGCAATTTTTCTAAAATTTCGTTATCCTCCAGGTAAACAGGCAAATGCATGAAGGAAACGACATATTCTCTGTTTTGTAATCTCCTCACCTCACAGTTTGTTCCTTTTATCATTAGTCCATCCATTAACTCATCACACATTTCCTCCTTCTCCAGGGTCAGTTCATATTCCTTATTTTGTCTTGGTCTTACTGCCAGAACGTTTCCTTCTCCAATTTTCTCTGCTATCACTTTAATTATATCCTCCGCCTTTACTCCATTAGCATTGTCCACATTTACAATCACTGTTGCTTCCTTCATGTATTTCCTTTGCTCAAAATTCCTAACACCTGTATCCTTTTGGTTTCCAGCTCGTGGTCGATGTTCAGGTCCAGTGTCATTGCCGTTCCGTTTCTCCGCCGCCATTTCCAGGTCATTAGCCGTAGGTCCGTCCATTTCAAATGAAAAACAAACACGAAAAACAAAAACAAACAAACAAAACCACGAAAAATCACGATTTAACCACCCTCCAGCCAGCCAAAAGCTGCTGTTAGGTGGTTTAAACAAAAAAAATCACTAACAAACAAAACTCAATCGATATACAAATAAAAAACTACAAACACTAACAAACATAAACAATGAGAGAGCCTTCCTCTCTCTACTGCAGCCAACTCACTTCCTGATTGCTCAATAGCGCCCTCAGGGTGGTGTGGCCGTAAGCGAGCGCTGACTTGATTCGAGAGCAATTTCAAGACTAATGTGGCAACGCCATGCCATCGGCGAACGCTTACAGAAAGGATGCATTTCTGGAAAAAAATTATCTGAAAACATAATTAAATAATTAATTAAATAAAGAATTAAATGCTTACAGCACCTGGTATTCCCAGGCGGTCTCCCATCCAAGTACCAACCAGGCCCGACCCTGCTTGGCTTCCGAGATCAGACGAGAGCGGGCGTGCTCAGGGTGGTGTGGCCGTAAGCGAGTTCTGACTCGATTCGAGAGCCACTTCAAGACTAATGTGGCAACGCCATGCCATCGGCGAACGCTTACAGAAAGGATGCATTTCTGGAAAAAAATTATATGAATAAATAATTAAATAATTAATTAAATGCTTACAGCACCTGGTATTCCCAGGCGGTCTCCCATCCAAGTACTAACCAGGCCCGACCCTGCTTGGCTTCTGAGATCAGACGAGAGCGGGCGTGCTCAGGGTGGTGTGGCCGTAAGCGAGCGCTCACTCGATTCGAGAGCCACTTCAAGACTAATGTGGCAACGCCATGCCATCGGCGAACGCTTACAGAAAGGATGCATTTCTGGAAAAAAATTATATGAATAAATAATTAAATAATTAATTAATTAAAGAATTAAATGCTTACAGCACCTGGTATTCCCAGGCGGTCTCCCATCCAAGTACTAACCAGGCC
>NC_073357.2:8432500-8442500 GCF_027580225.2 Misgurnus anguillicaudatus | reverse complement strand
CCCAGGCGATCTCCCATCCAAGTACTAACCAGGCCCGACCCTGCTTGGCTTCTGAGATCACACGAGAGCGGGCGTGCTCAGGGTGGTGTGGCCGTAAGCGAGCGCTGACTCGATTCGAGAGCCACTTCAAGACTAATGTGGCAACGCCATGCCATCGGCAAACGCTTACAGAAAGGATGCATTTCTGGAAAAAAATTATATGAATAAATAATTAAATAATTAATTAAATGCTTACAGCACCTGGTATTCCCAGGCGGTCTCCCATCCAAGTACTAACCAGGCCCGACCCTGCTTGGCTTCCGAGATCAGACGAGAGCGGGCGTGCTCAGGGTGGTGTGGCCGTAAGCGAGCGCTGACTCGATTCGAGAGCCACTTCAAGACTAATGTGGCAACGCCATGCCTTCGGCGAACGCTTACAGAAAGGATGCATTTCTGGAAAAAAATTATATGAATAAATAATTAAATAATTAATGAATTAAATGCTTACAGCACCTGGTATTCCCAGGCGGTCTCCCATCCAAGTACTAACCAGACCCGACCCTGCTTGGCTTCCGAGATCAGACGAGAGCGGGCGTGCTCAGGGTGGTGTGGCCGTAAGCGAGCGCTGACTCGATTCGAGAGCCACTTCAAGACTAATGTGGCAACGCCATGCCATCGGCGAACGCTTACAGAAAGGATGCATTTCTGGAAAAAAATTATATGAATAAATAATTAAATAATTAATTAAATAAAGAATTAAATGCTTACAGCACCTGGTATTCCCAGGCGGTCTCCCATCCAAGTACTAACCAGGCCCGACCCTGCTTGGCTTCCGACATCAGACGAGAGCGGGCGTGCTCAGGGTGGTGTGGCCGTAAGCGAGCGCTGACTCGATTCAAGAGCCACTTCAAGACTAATGTGGCAACGCCATGCCATCGGCGAACGCTTACAGAAAGGATGCATTTCTGGAAAAAATTATATGAATAAATAATTAAATAATTAATTCAATAAAGAATTAAATGCTTACAGCACCTGGTATTCCCAGGCGGTCTCCCATCCAAGTACTAACCAGGCCCGACCCTGCTTGGCTTCCGAGATCAGACGAGAGCGGGCGTGCTCAGGGTGGTGTGGCCGTAAGCGAGTTCTGACTCGATTCGACAGCCACTTCAAGACTAATGTGGCAACGCCATGAAATCGGCGAACGCTTACAGAAAGGATGCATTTCTGGAAAAAAATTATATGAATAAATAATTAAATAATTAATTCAATAAAGAATTAAATGCTTACAGCACCTGGTATTCCCAGGCGGTCTCCCATCCAAGTACTAACCAGGCCCGACCCTGCTTGGCTTCCGAGATCAGACGAGAGCGGGCGTGCTCAGGGTGGTGTGGCCGTAAGCGAGCGCTGACTCGATTCGAGAGCCACTTCAAGACTAATGTGGCAACGCCATGCCATCGGCGAACGCTTACAGAAAGGATGCATTTCTGGAAAAAAATTATATGAATAAATAATTAAATAATTAATTAAATGCTTACAGCACCTGGTATTCCCAGGCGGTCTCCCATCCAAGTACTAACCAGGCCCAACCCTGCTTGGCTTCCGAGATCAGACGAGAGCGGGCGTGCTCAGGGTGGTGTGGTCGTAAACGAGCGCTGACTCGATTCGAGAGCCACTTCAAGACTAATGTGGCAACGCCATGCCATCGGCGAACGCTTACAGAAAGGATGCATTTCTGGAAAAAAATTATATGAATAAATAATTAAATAATTAATTAAATAAAGAATTAAATGCTTACAGCACCTGGTATTCCCAGGCGGTCTCCCATCCAAGTACTAACCAGGCCCGACCCTGCTTGGCTTCCGAGATCAGAGGAGAGCGGGCGTGCTCAGGGTGGTGTGGCCGTAAGCGAGCGCTGAGTCGATTCGAGAGCCACTTCAAGACTAATGTGGCAACGCCATGCCATCGGCGAACGCTTACAGAAAGGATGCATTTCTGGAAAAAAATTATATGAATAAATAATTAATTAAATGCTTACAGCACCTGGTATTCCCAGGCGGTCTCCCATCCAAGTACTAAACAGGCCCGACCCTGCTTGGCTTCCGAGATCAGACGAGAGCGGGCGTGCTCAGGGTGGTGTGGCCGTAAGCGAGTGCTGACTCGATTCGAGAGCCACTTCAAGACTAATGTGGCAACGCCATGCCATCGGCGAACGCTTACAGAAAGGATGCAATTCTGGAAAAAAATTATATGAATAAATAATTAAATAATTAATTAAATAAAGAATTAAATGCTTACAGCACCTGGTATTCCCAGGCGGTCTCCCATCCAAGTACTAACCAGGCCCGACCCTGCTTGGCTTCCGAGATCAGACGAGAGCGGGCGTGGTCAGGGTGGTGTGGCCGTAAGCGAGCGCTGACTCGATTCGAGAGCCACTTCAAGACTAATGTGGCAACGCCATGCCATCGGCGAACGCTTACAGAAAGGATGCATTTCTGGAAAAAAATGATATGAATAAATAATTAAATAATTAATTAAATAAAGAATTAAATGCTTACAGCACCTGGTATTCCCAGGCGGTCTCCCATCCAAGTACTAACCAGGCCCGACCCTGCTTGGCTTCCGAGATCAGACGAGAGCGGGCGTGCTCAGGGTGGTGTGGCCGTAAGCGAGCGCTGACTCGATTCGAGAGCCACTTCAAGACTAATGTGGCAACGCCATGCCATCGGCGAACGCTTACAGAAAGGATGCATTTCTGGAAAAAAATTATATGAATAAATAATTAAATAATTAATTAAATAAAGAATTAAATGCTTACAGCACCTGGTATTCCCAGGCGGTCTCCCATCCAAGTACTAACCAGGCCCGACCCTGCTTGGCTTCCGAGATCAGACGAGAGCGGGCGTGCTCAGGGTGGTGTGGCCGTAAGCGAGCGCTGACTCGATTCGAGAGCCAATTCAAGACTAATGTGGCAACGCCATGCCATCGGCGAACGCTTACAGAAAGGATGCATTTCTGGAAAAAAATTATATGAATAAGTAATTAAATAATTAATTAAATGCTTACAGCACCTGGTATTCCCAGGCGGTCTCCCATCCAAGTACTAAACAGGCCCAACCCTGCTTGGCTTCCGAGATCAGACGAGAGCGGGCGTGCTCAGGGTGGTGTGGCCGTAAGCGAGCGCTGACTCGATACGAGAGCCACTTCAAGACTAATGTGGCAACGCCATGCCATCGGCGAACGCTTACAGAAAGGATGCATTTCTGAAAAAAAATTAAATAAATAAATAATTAAATAATTATTTAAATAAAGAATTAAATGCTTACAGAACCTGGTATTCCCAGGCGGTCTCCCATCCAAGTACTAACCAGGCCCGACCCTGCTTGGCTTCCGAGATCAGACGAGAGCGGGCGTGCTCAGGGTGGTGTGGCCGTAAGCGAGCGCTGACTCGATTCGAGAGCCACTTCAAGACTAATGTGGCAACGCCATGCCATCGGCGAACGCTTACAGAAAGGATGCATTTCTGGAAAAAAATTATATGAATAAATAATTAAATAATTAATTAAATTAAGAATTAAATGCTTACAGCACCTGGTATTCCCAGGCGGTCTCCCATCCAAGTACTAACCAGGCCCGACCCTGCTTGGCTTCCGAGATCAGACGAGAGCGGGCGTGCTCAGGGTGGTGTGGCCGTAAGCGAGCGCTGACTCGATTCGAGAGCCAATTCAAGACTAATGTGGCAACGCCATGCCATCGGCGAACGCTTACAGAAAGGATGCATTTCTGGAAAAAAATTATATGAATAAATAATTAAATAATTAATTAAATGCTTACAGCACCTGGTATTCCCAGGCGGTCTCCCATCCAAGTACTAAACAGGCCCGACCCTGCTTGGCTTCCGAGATCAGACGAGAGCGGGCGTGCTCAGGGTGGTGTGGCCGTAAGCGAGCGCTGATTCGATTCGAGAGCCACTTCAAGACTAATGTGGCAACGCCATGCCATCGGCGAACGCTTACAGAAAGGATGCATTTCTGAAAAAAAATTAAATGAATAAATAATTAAATAATTATTTAAATAAAGAATTAAATGCTTACAGAACCTGGTATTCCCAGGCGGTCTCCCATCCAAGTACTAACCAGGCCCGACCCTGCTTAGCTTCCGAGATCAGACGAGAGCGGGCGTGCTCAGGGTGGTGTGGCCGTAAGCGAGCGCTGACTCGATTCGAGAGCCACTTCAAGACTAATGTGGCAACGCCATGCCATCGGCGAACGCTTACAGAAAGGATGCATTTCTGGAAAAAAATTTTATGAATAAATAATTAAATAATTAATTAAATTAAGAATTAAATGCTTACAGCACCTGGTATTCCCAGGCGGTCTCCCATCCAAGTACTAACCAGGCCCGACCCTGCTTGGCTTTCGAGATCAGACGAGAGCGGGCGTGCTCAGGGTGGTGTGGCCGTAAGCGAGCGCTGACTCGATTCGAGAGCCACTTCAAGACTAATGTGGCAACGCCATGCCATCGGCGAACGCTTACAGAAAGGATGCATTTCTGGAAAAAAATTATATGAATAAATAATTAAATAATTAATTAAATAAAGAATTAAATGCTTACAGCACCTGGTATTCCCAGGCGGTCTCCCATCCAATTACTAACCAGGCCCGACCCTGCTTGGCTTCCGAGATCAGACGAGAGCGGGCGTGCTCAGGGTGGTGTGGCCGTAAGCAAGCGCTGACTCGATTCGAGAGCCACTTCAAGACTAATGTGGCAACGCCATGCCATCGGCGAACGCTTACAGAAAGGATGCATTTCTGGAAAAAAATTATATGAATAAATACTTAATTAAATGCTTACAGCACCTGGTATTCCCAGGCGGTCTCCCACCCAAGTACTAACCAGGCCCGACCCTGCTTGGCTTCCGAGATCAGACGAGAGCGGGCGTGCTCAGGGTGGTGTGGCCGTAAGCGAGCGCTGACTCGATTCGAGAGCCACTTCAAGACTAATGTGGCAACGCCATGCCATCGGCGAACGCTTACAGAAAGGATGCATTTCTGGAAAAAAATTATATGAATAAATAATTAAATAATTAATTAAATGCTTACAGCACCTGGTATTCCCAGGCGGTCTCCCATCCAAGTACTAACCAGGCCCAACCCTGCTTGGCTTCCGAGATCAGACGAGAGCGGGCGTGCTCAGGGTGGTGTGGTCGTAAACGAGCGCTGACTCGATTCGAGAGCCACTTCAAGACTAATGTGGCAACGCCATGCCATCGGCGAACGCTTACAGAAAGGATGCATTTCTGGAAAAAAATTATATGAATAAATAATTAAATAATTAATTAAATAAAGAATTTAATGCTTACAGCACCTGGTATTCCCAGGCGGTCTCCCATCCAAGTACTAACCAGGCCCGACCCTGCTTGGCTTCCGAGATCAGAGGAGAGCGGGCGTGCTCAGGGTGGTGTGGCCGTAAGCGAGCGCTGAGTCGATTCGAGAGCCACTTCAAGACTAATGTGGCAACGCCATGCCATCGGCGAACGCTTACAGAAAGGATGCATTTCTGGAAAAAAATTATATGAATAAATAATTAATTAAATGCTTACAGCACCTGGTATTCCCAGGCGGTCTCCCATCCAAGTACTAAACAGGCCCGACCCTGCTTGGCTTCCGAGATCAGACGAGAGCGGGCGTGCTCAGGGTGGTGTGGCCGTAAGCGAGTGCTGACTCGATTCGAGAGCCACTTCAAGACTAATGTGGCAACGCCATGCCATCGGCGAACGCTTACAGAAAGGATGCAATTCTGGAAAAAAATTATATGAATAAATAATTAAATAATTAATTAAATAAAGAATTAAATGCTTACAGCACCTGGTATTCCCAGGCGGTCTCCCATCCAAGTACTAACCAGGCCCGACCCTGCTTGGCTTCCGAGATCAGACGAGAGCGGGCGTGGTCAGGGTGGTGTGGCCGTAAGCGAGCGCTGACTCGATTCGAGAGCCACTTCAAGACTAATGTGGCAACGCCATGCCATCGGCGAACGCTTACAGAAAGGATGCATTTCTGGAAAAAAATGATATGAATAAATAATTAAATAATTAATTAAATAAAGAATTAAATGCTTACAGCACCTGGTATTCCCAGGCGGTCTCCCATCCAAGTACTAACCAGGCCCGACCCTGCTTGGCTTCCGAGATCAGACGAGAGCGGGCGTGCTCAGGGTGGTGTGGCCGTAAGCGAGCGCTGACTCGATTCGAGAGCCACTTCAAGACTAATGTGGCAACGCCATGCCATCGGCGAACGCTTACAGAAAGGATGCATTTCTGGAAAAAAATTATATGAATAAATAATTAAATAATTAATTAAATAAAGAATTAAATGCTTACAGCACCTGGTATTCCCAGGCGGTCTCCCATCCAAGTACTAACCAGGCCCGACCCTGCTTGGCTTCCGAGATCAGACGAGAGCGGGCGTGCTCAGGGTGGTGTGGCCGTAAGCGAGCGCTGACTCGATTCGAGAGCCAATTCAAGACTAATGTGGCAACGCCATGCCATCGGCGAACGCTTACAGAAAGGATGCATTTCTGGAAAAAAATTATATGAATAAGTAATTAAATAATTAATTAAATGCTTACAGCACCTGGTATTCCCAGGCGGTCTCCCATCCAAGTACTAAACAGGCCCAACCCTGCTTGGCTTCCGAGATCAGACGAGAGCGGGCGTGCTCAGGGTGGTGTGGCCGTAAGCGAGCGCTGACTCGATACGAGAGCCACTTCAAGACTAATGTGGCAACGCCATGCCATCGGCGAACGCTTACAGAAAGGATGCATTTCTGAAAAAAAATTAAATAAATAAATAATTAAATAATTATTTAAATAAAGAATTAAATGCTTACAGAACCTGGTATTCCCAGGCGGTCTCCCATCCAAGTACTAACCAGGCCCGACCCTGCTTGGCTTCCGAGATCAGACGAGAGCGGGCGTGCTCAGGGTGGTGTGGCCGTAAGCGAGCGCTGACTCGATTCGAGAGCCACTTCAAGACTAATGTGGCAACGCCATGCCATCGGCGAACGCTTACAGAAAGGATGCATTTCTGGAAAAAAATTATATGAATAAATAATTAAATAATTAATTAAATTAAGAATTAAATGCTTACAGCACCTGGTATTCCCAGGCGGTCTCCCATCCAAGTACTAACCAGGCCCGACCCTGCTTGGCTTCCGAGATCAGACGAGAGCGGGCGTGCTCAGGGTGGTGTGGCCGTAAGCGAGCGCTGACTCGATTCGAGAGCCAATTCAAGACTAATGTGGCAACGCCATGCCATCGGCGAACGCTTACAGAAAGGATGCATTTCTGGAAAAAAATTATATGAATAAATAATTAAATAATTAATTAAATGCTTACAGCACCTGGTATTCCCAGGCGGTCTCCCATCCAAGTACTAAACAGGCCCGACCCTGCTTGGCTTCCGAGATCAGACGAGAGCGGGCGTGCTCAGGGTGGTGTGGCCGTAAGCGAGCGCTGATTCGATTCGAGAGCCACTTCAAGACTAATGTGGCAACGCCATGCCATCGGCGAACGCTTACAGAAAGGATGCATTTCTGAAAAAAAATTAAATGAATAAATAATTAAATAATTATTTAAATAAAGAATTAAATGCTTACAGAACCTGGTATTCCCAGGCGGTCTCCCATCCAAGTACTAACCAGGCCCGACCCTGCTTAGCTTCCGAGATCAGACGAGAGCGGGCGTGCTCAGGGTGGTGTGGCCGTAAGCGAGCGCTGACTCGATTCGAGAGCCACTTCAAGACTAATGTGGCAACGCCATGCCATCGGCGAACGCTTACAGAAAGGATGCATTTCTGGAAAAAAATTTTATGAATAAATAATTAAATAATTAATTAAATTAAGAATTAAATGCTTACAGCACCTGGTATTCCCAGGCGGTCTCCCATCCAAGTACTAACCAGGCCCGACCCTGCTTGGCTTTCGAGATCAGACGAGAGCGGGCGTGCTCAGGGTGGTGTGGCCGTAAGCGAGCGCTGACTCGATTCGAGAGCCACTTCAAGACTAATGTGGCAACGCCATGCCATCGGCGAACGCTTACAGAAAGGATGCATTTCTGGAAAAAAATTATATGAATAAATAATTAAATAATTAATTAAATAAAGAATTAAATGCTTACAGCACCTGGTATTCCCAGGCGGTCTCCCATCCAATTACTAACCAGGCCCGACCCTGCTTGGCTTCCGAGATCAGACGAGAGCGGGCGTGCTCAGGGTGGTGTGGCCGTAAGCAAGCGCTGACTCGATTCGAGAGCCACTTCAAGACTAATGTGGCAACGCCATGCCATCGGCGAACGCTTACAGAAAGGATGCATTTCTGGAAAAAAATTATATGAATAAATACTTAATTAAATGCTTACAGCACCTGGTATTCCCAGGCGGTCTCCCACCCAAGTACTAACCAGGCCCGACCCTGCTTGGCTTCCGAGATCAGACGAGAGCGGGCGTGCTCAGGGTGGTGTGGCCGTAAACGAGCGCTGACTCGACTCGAGAGCCACATCAAGACTAATGTGGCAACGCCATGCCATCGGCGAACGCTTACAGAAAGGATGCATTTCTGGAAAAAAATTATATGAATAAATAATTAAATAATTAATTAAATAAAGAATTAAATGCTTACAGCACCTGGTATTCCCAGGCGGTCTCCCATCCAAGTACTAACCAGGCCCGACCCTGCTTGGCTTCCGAGATCAGACGAGAGCGGGCGTGCTCAGGGTGGTGTGGCCGTAAGCGAGCGCTGACTCGATTCGAGAGCCACTTCAAGACTAATGTGGCAACGCCATGCCATCGGCGAACGCTTACAGAAAGGATGCATTTCTGGAAAAAAATTATATGAATAAATAATTAAATAATTAAATAAATAAAGAATTAAATGCTTACAGCACCTGGTATTCCCAGGCGGTCTCCCATCCAAGTACTAAACAGGCCGGACCCTCCTTGGCTTCCGAGATCAGACGAGAGCGGGCGTGCTCAGGGTGGTGTGGCCGTAAGCGAGCGCTGACTCGATTCGAGAGCCACTTTAAGACTAATGTGGCAACGCCATGCCATCGGCGAACGCTTACAGAAAGGATGCATTTCTGGAAAAAAATTATATGGATAAATAATTAAATAATTAATTAAATGCTTACAGCACCTGGTATTCCCAGGCGGTCTCCCATCCAAGTACTAACCAGGCCCGACCCTGCTTGGCTTCCGAGATCAGACGAGAGCGGGCGTGCTCAGGGTGGTGTGGCCGTAAGCGAGCGCTGACTCGATTCGAGAGCCACTTCAAGACTAATGTGGCAACGCCATAACATCGGCGAACGCTTACAGAAAGGATGCATTTCTGGAAAAAAATTATATGAATAAATAATTAAATAATTAATTAAATAAGGAATTAAATGCTTACAGCACCTGGTATTCCCAGGCGGTCTCCCATCCAAGTACTAACCAGGCCCGACCCTGCTTGGCTTCCGAGATCAGACGAGAGCGGGCGTGCTCAGGGTGGTGTGGCCGTAAGCGAGCGCTGACTCGATTCGAGAGCCACTTCAAGACTAATGTGGCAACGCCATGCCATCGGCGAACGCTTACAGAAAGGATGCATTTCTGGAAAAAAATTATATGAATAAATAATTAAATAATTAATTAAATAAAGAATTAAATGCTTACAGCACCTGGTATTCCCAGGCGGTCTCCCATCCAAGTACTAACCAGGCCCGACCCTGCTTGGCTTCCGAGATCAGACGAGAGCGGGCATGCTCAGGGTGGTGTGGCCGTAAGCGAGTGCTGACTCGATTCGAGAGCCACTTCAAGACTAATGTGGCAACGCCATGCCATCAGCGAACGCTTACAGAAAGGATGCATTTCTGGAAAAAAATTATATGAATAAATAATTAAATAATTAATTAAATGCTTACAGCACCTGGTATTCCCAGGCGGTCTCCCATCCAAGTACTAAACAGGCCCAACCCTTCTTGGCTTCCGAGA
>NC_073357.2:8415000-8420000 GCF_027580225.2 Misgurnus anguillicaudatus | reverse complement strand
CATCCAAGTACTAACCAGGCCCAACCCTGCTTGGCTTCCGAGATCAGACGAGAGCGGGCGTGCTCAGGGTGGTGTGGTCGTAAACGAGCGCTGACTCGATTCGAGAGCCACTTCAAGACTAATGTGGCAACGCCATGCCATCGGCGAACGCTTACAGAAAGGATGCATTTCTGGAAAAAAATTATATGAATAAATAATTAAATAATTAATTAAATAAAGAATTAAATGCTTACAGCACCTGGTATTCCCAGGCGGTCTCCCATCCAAGTACTAACCAGGCCCGACCCTGCTTGGCTTCCGAGATCAGACGAGAGCGGGCGTGCTCAGGGTGGTGTGGCCGTAAGCGAGCGCTGACTCGATTCGAGAGCCACTTCAAGACTAATGTGGCAACGCCATGCCATCGGCGAACGCTTACAGAAAGGATGCATTTCTGGAAAAAAATTATATGAATAAATAATTAAATAATTAATTAAATAAAGAATTAAATGCTTACAGCACCTGGTATTCCCAAGCGGTCTCCCATCCAAGTACTAACCAGGCCCGACCCTGCTTGGCTTCCGAGATCAGACGAGAGCGGGCGTGCTGAGGGTGGTGTGGCCGTAAGCGAGCGCTGACTCGATTCGAGAGCCACTTCAAGACTAATGTGGCAACGCCATGCCATCGGCGAACGCTTACAGAAAGGATGCATTTCTGGAAAAAAATTATATGGATAAATAATTAAATAATTAATTAAATAAAGAATTAAATGCTTACAGCACCTGGTATTCCCAGGCGGTCTCCCATCCAAGTACTAACCAGGGCCGACCCTGCTTGGCTTCCGAGATCAGACGAGAGCGGGCGTGCTCAGGGTGGTGTGGCCGTAAGCGAGCGCTGACTCGATTCGAGAGCCACTTCAAGACTAATGTGGCAACGCCATGCCATCGGCGAACGCTTACAGAAAGGATGCATTTCTGGAAAAAAATTATATGAATAAATAATTAAATTATTAATTAAATGCTTACAGCACCTGGTATTCCCAGGCGGTCTCCCATCCAAGTACTAACCAGGCCCGACCCTGCTTGGCTTCCGAGATCAGACGAGAGCGGGCGTGCTCAGGGTGGTGTGGCCGTAAGCGAGCGCTGAGTCGATTCGAGAGCCACTTCAAGACTAATGTGGCAACGCCATGCCATCGGCGAACGCTTACAGAAAGGATGCATTTCTGGAAAAAAATTATATGAATAAATAATTAAATAATTAATTAAATAAAGAATTAAATGCTTACAGCACCTGGTATTCCCAGGCGGTCTCCCATCCAAGTACTGACCAGGCCCGACCCTGCTTGGCTTCCGAGATCAGACGAGAGCGGGCGTGCTCAGGGTGGTGTGGCCGTAAGCGAGCGCTGACTCAATTCGAGAGCCACTTCAAGACTAATGTGGCAACGCCATGCCATCGGCGAACGCTTACAGAAAGGATGCATTTCTGGAAAAAAATTATATGAATAAATAATTAAATAATTAATTAAATAAAGAATTAAATGCTTACAGCACCTGGTATTCCCAGGCGGTCTCCCATCCAAGTACTAACCAGGCCCGACCCTGCTTGGCTTCCGAGATCAGACGAGAGCGGGCGTGCTCAGGGTGGTGTGGCCGTAAGCGAGCGCTGACTTGATTCGAGAGCCACTTCAAGACTAATGTGGCAACGCCATGCCATCGGCGAACGCTTACAGAAAGGATGCATTTCTGGAAAAAAATTATATGAATAAATAATTAAATAATTAATTAAATGCTTACAGCACCTGGTATTCCCAGGCGGTCTCCCATCCAAGTACTAAACAGGCCCGACCCTGCTTGGCTTCCGAGATCAGACGAGAGCGGGCGTGCTCAGGGTGGTGTGGCCGTAAGCGAGCGCTGACTTGATTCTAGAGCCACTGCAAGACTAATGTGGCAACGCCATGCCATCGGCGAACGCTTACAGAAAGGATGCATTTCTGGAAAAAAATTATATGAATAAATAATTAAATAATTAATTAAATAAAGAATTAAATGCTTACAGCACCTGGTATTCCCAGGCGGTCTCCCATCCAAGTACTAACCAGGCCCGACCCTGCTTGGCTTCCGAGATCAGACGAGAGCGGGCGTGCTCAGGGTGGTGTGGCCGTAAGCGAGCGCTGACTCGATTCGAGAGCCACTTCAAGACTAATGTGGCAACGCCATGCCATCGGCGAACGCTTACAGAAAGGATGCATTTCTGGAAAAAAATTATATGAATAAATAATTAAATAATTAATTAAATAAAGAATTAAATGCTTACAGCACCTGGTATTCCCAGGCGGTCTCCCATCCAAGTACTAACCAGGCCCGACCCTGCTTGGCTTCCAAGATCAGACGAGAGCGGGCGTGCTCAGGGTGGTGTGGCCGTAAGCGAGCGCTGACTCGATTCGAGAGCCACTTCAAGACTAATGTGGCAACGCCATGCCATCGGCGAACGCTTACAGAAAGGATGCATTTCTGGAAAAAAATTATATGAATAAATAATTAAATAATTAATTAAATAAAGAATTAAATGCTTACAGCACCTGGTATTCCCAAGCGGTCTCCCATCCAAGTACTAACCAGGCCCGACCCTGCTTGGCTTCCGAGATCAGACGAGAGCGGGCGTGCTGAGGGTGGTGTGGCCGTAAGCGAGCGCTGACTCGATTCGAGAGCCACTTCAAGACTAATGTGGCAACGCCATGCCATCGGCGAACGCTTACAGAAAGGATGCATTTCTGGAAAAAAATTATATGGATAAATAATTAAATAATTAATTAAATAAAGAATTAAATGCTTACAGCACCTGGTATTCCCAGGCGGTCTCCCATCCAAGTACTAACCAGGGCCGACCCTGCTTGGCTTCCGAGATCAGACGAGAGCGGGCGTGCTCAGGGTGGTGTGGCCGTAAGCGAGCGCTGACTCGATTCGAGAGCCACTTCAAGACTAATGTGGCAACGCCATGCCATCGGCGAACGCTTACAGAAAGGATGCATTTCTGGAAAAAAATTATATGAATAAATAATTAAATTATTAATTAAATGCTTACAGCACCTGGTATTCCCAGGCGGTCTCCCATCCAAGTACTAACCAGGCCCGACCCTGCTTGGCTTCCGAGATCAGACGAGAGCGGGCGTGCTCAGGGTGGTGTGGCCGTAAGCGAGCGCTGAGTTGATTTGAGAGCCACTTCAAGACTAATGTGGCAACGCCATGCCATCGGCGAACGCTTACAGAAAGGATGCATTTCTGGAAAAAAATTATATGAATAAATAATTAAATAATTAATTAAATAAAGAATTAAATGCTTACAGCACCTGGTATTCCCAGGCGGTCTCCCATCCAAGTACTGACCAGGCCCGACCCTGCTTGGCTTCCGAGATCAGACGAGAGCGGGCGTGCTCAGGGTGGTGTGGCCGTAAGCGAGCGCTGACTCGATTCGAGAGCCACTTCAAGACTAATGTGGCAACGCCATGCCATCGGCGAACGCTTACAGAAAGGATGCATTTCTGGAAAAAAATTATATGAATAAATAATTAAATAATTAATTAAATAAAGAATTAAATACTTACAGCACCTGGTATTCCCAGGCGGTCTCCCATCCAAGTACTAACCAGGCCCGACCCTGCTTGGCTTCCGAGATCAGACGAGAGCGGGCGTGCTCAGGGTGGTGTGGCCGTAAGCGAGCGCTGACTTGATTCGAGAGCCACTTCAAGACTAATGTGGCAACGCCATGCCATCGGCGAACGCTTACAGAAAGGATGCATTTCTGGAAAAAAATTATATGAATAAATAATTAAATAATTAATTAAATGCTTACAGCACCTGGTATTCCCAGGCGGTCTCCCATCCAAGTACTAAACAGGCCCGACCCTGCTTGGCTTCCGAGATCAGACGAGAGCGGGCGTGCTCAGGGTGGTGTGGCCGTAAGCGAGCGCTGACTTGATTCTAGAGCCACTGCAAGACTAATGTGGCAACGCCATGCCATCGGCGAACGCTTACAGAAAGGATGCATTTCTGGAAAAAAATTATATGAATAAATAATTAAATAATTAATTAAATAAAGAATTAAATGCTTACAGCACCTGGTATTCCCAGGCGGTCTCCCATCCAAGTACTAACCAGGCCCGACCCTGCTTGGCTTCCGAGATCAGACGAGAGCGGGCGTGCTCAGGGTGGTGTGGCCGTAAGCGAGCGCTGACTCGATTCGAGAGCCACTTCAAGACTAATGTGGCAACGCCATGCCATCGGCGAACGCTTACAGAAAGGATGCATTTCTGGAAAAAAATTATATGAATAAATAATTAAATAATTAATTAAATAAAGAATTAAATGCTTACAGCACCTGGTATTCCCAGGCGGTCTCCCATCCAAGTACTAACCAGGCCCGACCCTGCTTGGCTTCCAAGATCAGACGAGAGCGGGCGTGCTCAGGGTGGTGTGGCCGTAAGCGAGCGCTGACTCGATTCGAGAGCCACTTCAAGACTAATGTGGCAACGCCATGCCATCGGCGAACGCTTACAGAAAGGATGCATTTCTGGAAAAAAATTATATGAATAAATAATTAAATAATTAATTAAATAAAGAATTAAATGCTTACAGCACCTGGTATTCCCAAGCGGTCTCCCATCCAAGTACTAACCAGGCCCGACCCTGCTTGGCTTCCGAGATCAGACGAGAGCGGGCGTGCTCAGGGTGGTGTGGCCGTAAGCGAGCGCTGACTCGATTCGAGAGCCACTTCAAGACTAATGTGGCAACGCCATGCCATCGGCGAACGCTTACAGAAAGGATGCATTTCTGGAAAAAAATTATATGGATAAATAATTAAATAATTAATTAAATAAAGAATTAAATGCTTACAGCACCTGGTATTCCCAGGCGGTCTCCCATCCAAGTACTAACCAGGCCTGACCCTGCTTGGCTTCCGAGATCAGACGAGAGCGGGCGTGCTCAGGGTGGTGTGGCCGTAAGCGAGTTCTGACTCGATTCGAGAGC
>NC_073357.2:8405000-8410000 GCF_027580225.2 Misgurnus anguillicaudatus | reverse complement strand
GTCTCCCATCCAAGTACTAAACAGGCCCAACCCTTCTTGGCTTCCGAGATCAGACGAGAGCGGGCGTGCTCAGGGTGGTGTGGCCGTAAGCGAGCGCTGACTCGATTCGAGAGCCACTTCAAGACTAATGTGGCAACGCCATGCCATCGGCGAACGCTTACAGAAAGGATGCATTTCTGGAAAAAAATTATATGGATAAATAATTAAATAATTAATTAAATAAAGAATTAAATGCTTACAGCACCTGGTATTCCCAGGCGGTCTCCCATCCAAGTACTAACCAGGCCCGACCCTGCTTGGCTTCCGAGATCAGACGAGAGCGGGCGTGCTCAGGGTGGTGTGGCCGTAAGCGAGCGCTGACTCGATTCGAGAGCCACTTCAAGACTAATGTGGCAACGCCATGCCATCGGCGAACGCTTACAGAAAGGATGCATTTCTGGAAAAAAATTATATGAATAAATAATTAAATAATTAATTAAATGCTTACAGCACCTGGTATTCCCAGGCGGTCTCCCATCCAAGTACTAACCAGGCCCGAACCTGCTTGGCTTCCGAGATCAGAGGAGAGCGGGCGTGCTCAGGGTGGTGTGGCCGTAAGCGAGCGCTGAGTCGATTCGAGAGCCACTTCAAGACTAATGTGGCAACGCCATGCCATCGGCGAACGCTTACAGAAAGGATGCATTTCTGGAAAAAAATTATATGAATAAATAATTAAATAATTAATTAAATAAAGAATTAAATGCTTACAGCACCTGGTATTCCCAGGCGGTCTCCCATCCAAGTACTGACCAGGCCCGACCCTGCTTGGCTTCCGAGATCAGACGAGAGCGGGCGTGCTCAGGGTGGTGTGGCCGTAAGCGAGCGCTGACTCGATTCGAGAGCCACTTCAAGACTAATGTGGCAACGCCATGCCATCGGCGAACGCTTACAGAAAGGATGCATTTCTGGAAAAAAATTATATGAATAAATAATTAAATAATTAATTAAATAAAGAATTAAATGCTTACAGCACCTGGTATTCCCAGGCGGTCTCTCCTCCAAGTCCGTATGCCGACCAATCATTGAGCGCCGTTGAGCAAGTTGAGCTGCTCAACCAACCAATCACTGAGCTCTGTTGAGCAGGCCGCTTCCTCAACCCACCAATCAGATGGCGCCGTTGCTTTGAATATTAAGTGCATCACGCGAGTGACAAACGTAAATAACACTACTATCATCGTTTGATTGAGATCGGTTACAGCAAACAAGAGGTAAGTCGAGTATATTTACCAGTATATTCATATAAATGCTTTCTAACCGTTTTTTTGTATGGATTCGCGTGGATTTACGTGCAGTAATTACAAAGTTATTAAAGTTTTAAAAGCTTTAATAGAGAAAATATAATCGCCCATCTAAGTTAACTGCTAACGTGTATCGTAAACTGCAGTTATTCGAGTCTTTGTAATATTTTACTCAAATTAAATACTTTGGAAATACCCAAACACAATCAGGGCTGGACATTAAGACTAACCTACTTTCCAAATACAGGTAGATTTTACTTATTGCTAGTAATACTAATGCCAGTTTTTCCTGTTGGAATTGACTGACTACATACTGTACAATATGATAATCCATTAACAGTCAATAACATGTTAAAACACTGAAAACACAAGGCAAGCAAAAATAAAGTCTACAATTATAAAACCATTACCTTTTGTACTTTCAGCTAATCATATGAAATATCACATTAAAAAGTAAATCTGATAACATCAATAAAATACCTTTTTACTTCTACTTTAAGTAATAGTATTAGCAGTACTGTTACTTGTGTACATGTTTTGCATCTCCTGGTTTTCCAGTGTTTAGTCCCCTGTACAGTTTGAAAAGAAGAAACCAATCTGAATATGTTTCTGTTTTATTACAACAAATAGAAATCATGGATGTGGAGGGACACAAGTGCGTGACAAGAGTTTCTCTGTGAAGTCCAACCTGACTCGGCACATGCAGCTTCATCTTCCAAAGGAACATGTGTGTGAAGTGTGTGGGAAAAGCTTCTCAGTGAAAAAGCATCTGAGCAGCCACCAAAAACAACACCTGTACCCATGCATCCGTCTGTACAGGCAGGGAGAGGCCAAGCTGCAGTGTACGGATGGATCTGCATCGTCTCAGAAGAGCATCCTGTCCTTTGTCAAAGCTGTTGGTACTTACACCCCTCCTCTGCCCCGGTCTCCCCTTCCTTGTGCCCGTGTGCTGAGGCGTGCGCACATGATCATGGAGATGGAGAAGATGTCTGGAGAAATCCTCTGCATTGATGGCACAAAAAAGGTATGTGTATTGTATAAATTCATGAAGTTCAGCAGACTTAATATTTGTTTAGTCACTTTAAAATGACTTGAGCAAACCTATTGTTTTGAATAAGGGACTTTGGCCTCACTGTTCAGCGTTCAAATGTGATGGATACAAAATGTACATGCATTGTAATTCATATCAATTATATTGGGCAGACAGGTTATTGATAGAAACTATCAAATGAATGTTCTGCTTTGTGTTTTCCAGGTCCTTAAGAAGATATATGGTGATGGCCAGGGCACCATGCAGTATATCACCAGTGTGCTGAACGAGTGGGGCCAGTTCTTGACCACAGTGGTGGTGGCAGCTGAGTCTGAGGGGTGCTACAGACGTATGGCCAAAGGTCTGATGGCCCTCTTTGAATGAGCTAGGGCTCCTGCACCAGCTGTCATATATGCAGATAACAACTGTTGTCGGTAGGTAATAACACATACATATACCCTGATAATATTTGTCAAAAAAAAAAGAACACATGCTGAAAATTTTTATTGTGACAGTGCTTCGTCCTTCCTGGAGAATCTGTTCAGGGACTGGGCACAGAAGGGCACTGTGATCCGACTGGACATCCGACACTGGCTGCATGCTCGGATGCTGTTGTCATCAAACAGAGCCATGCCAACTATGGGGTGTTTATGAGTGCCCTTGCAAGTGCAGTGCTGGCCTACAACAAGAATGATATGATGCTCCTCAACTGCCCAATCTGAATGCCAAGGCTAACTACAGGGCAACCGTAATGCCAAAGGTGAAACCCCACCAACGAGTGCTGTCAGAAGAACCAATGCCAGCAGCTCCTACTCTGTCAAAATCCCTTCCAGCTCCAGATCGACCTCAGGCTCAGTACCAGAGCCTATGTCATGCAGCTGGAAAAAGGCATGATCAGAAGCGGAGGTAAGCTGTAAAACCCTTAGCAACCACACGTATAAACATAAACATAGAATGAGACAAAGTTTGAGAACAGTTTGTTGTTTTTATGTGAGCTTTCATGCATATTACACATTGGAATGTTCTTGTTCACGGTCAGGGACTATTTTTTTCTAGCGGAAGAAATGCTTTTACTGATATAACTTCATTAAAGTTGCACTAATACATTTTTTAACTTTAATATTGTGTGGTAACTTTTTTATAAAAGCAATAAGGTACTTGAGGCAAGTGCTGTGTCGTGAATAAGTGACACGAAGCGGAGTGCCTGCAACCCCTTCAGCCGTTACTTATTCACGATACAGCACAGCCTCTCATACCTTATTGCTTACATGTGAACATAACTGAATTCATCAGCTGAATGGTTTAAACTTAAACACAACAAACCATGTAAATTGATAGTCATACCCATTATTTCTCATGAATTATACTCATCATCGCATGTATGATTTATTTTTGCAGGATAGATGTGGAAGAGTTTGCGAACCGGCCCATTCAACCTAAACCCCCTGTGGCCACGTACATCCCACCCAGAGCGTCAAATGCACCTGTCCTTGTAGTGGTTCCTGCACAGCCACAGGGACCATCCATGATGCTCTGTGGGGCATCCAGCAGTCAAGGGGTCATACCTTTCACACCACCTCCTGCGCTGACATCCAAACCAATAAAGCCTCATAAATCCACAAAGCCTTGTGGGGCCTGCCATGTACCCCAGTGTGGTGGGCAGCGTAAGAGATACACGCCATCCAAAGACTGAAAGTAGCCAAAAAATATTTACCTATTGCCCAGCAACTAGGAAGTCCACCACTTCAGGTTTTGAAGGTGTTGTGTTCAACAGTTTTGAACACTTCAAAAGTGTAGTTGATGAGGAACTAAAAAAGAAGAAAAATAACAATTAGAGAGCCAACTACATCCCCCAAATCACAATACCTGGATTAGACCTAGTTTACCTCATCCCCTTTTATATATTGTACACAGTATTGGGGAAAATTACTTTTAAAAGTATTCCATTAATGGAATGCACTGATTGTATGTATATTGTATATAATTCAATGTGTACATGTATAAATCTTAATAAGAATCCTGTAAATAATAACTTATAGTACCTTTTTATCTATTTTCTGCTAAATTACTTAATAATTAATGTTAATTCTATTCTGTTTACATTGTTACCTGTGTTATTGTTATTATTGTTGTGTTGTTTATTTATTTATGTAGATATATATTGTTGCACAAATAAAAAAAGAATGTTTCCAAATATGATTCCTTTCTCTTGTTCTCCATTTGTCCACTTAATAGAGGTAAAGACTGTCACATGAAACTGTATTGAGTATAGCAGAGCCTGAATTACTTACCAGTATGGTAAAGATTTTCTAAAATTCCATTAAGGCCGTTTTATGTGTACATTTTTTCATGCTCCCTAGAGGGTGAATAGGGCATATAGAGTAAATAATATCTCAGATATGAGCAAATTACACTTTGTTCAAGTAGCCTACTATAGTTTCTTAGATTTTTTCAGTGATCTTGCAAACATTGTTTCACGTTTATTTATAAAGTGCATAAATTCATACTTCACATAGATATGTGCAAAAAAAAACATTTGTTACATGGCTTGTTTTTTATTGTTTTAATTGAAGCATTATGTTTGTTACATTACGTGACAGACATCATATTATACTTATTAAAACATTTAAGTTTAGACCTTTACATTTAGATTCTAGTCTTCATAGTCTTACTCACAAAAAACATAAAAACAA